>NW_027281430.1:0-35220 GCF_046629955.1 Centroberyx affinis
GTTGGCCACCATGAGCCCGCCTGCCTACATATCGATATGCTTCTGACTAACAACACAACATATAACGAAATCGTAATGCAATGATGCAAATGGTAACAAAAATATTTTTAAATATATGTTCATGAGTATCTATCGTCGTCATCGTAATCATCATCGTCAGCTAATATAAAAGTGCACTATCCACACACAAACTTGATTCCTCAACAGGGGCGGGGGGGGGGGGGGGGGGGTAAAATTACAAGGGCTGAGCTTGGTTTTGGTGCTAGTTGAGCAACTCTAGCAGAATGTCAGAGAGAACTGTTTCGACTGACAGCTTGCTGAGCGCCCGACTGGACGCCCGTCTGCAGCTGAGACTGACCATGCAGTCACTGGTCAATTCCACAAGTCATAGAGAACAAAATAAAACACCTTGCAACTGGTGGAGAGAGCTGGGCACAAGTCAAAGCAATATGTCACCCCTTGCTCTCAATGTATAATAATAATAATAATAATAATAATCATACAGAAAAAAGGATCAAATGTTTGAACACATTCTGTTTCAGAATTTCCCCTTAGTGATTCACTTCCCTTTTTATATGTATCCAGGGCCCTGCAGTTCATGTTGACTGTGCCAGCGATTTCCTTTGTATATCAACGTTCACACACACACTTACATATATAGTTATATAGAGAGATTTGTTTTTGTTTTTCTTATATTTTTTTTCACACACAAAAAAGTGAAAACAAAAATAAAATAAATTAAAGTCAAACATGCACGCACACAAAAAGACTGATGTGTAGTAAAATGCTTTACATTGCTGCCCCATGTGTAAAAGAGGGCCTAATTCTGTGTGTCTCCGTTCATTTTTTAATGCATAATTGAATTAATAATGTTGGTCATCTTGTAAACATCATAATAAATCAATTTGGGCCGTCATTTCTCCACGTTGTTGTTTTTTTTTGTTGTCATCTGAAGTGTCTCTAAACATGATAAATGAGGCCACTTTAATTTCTGTTTGTTCATAGTACACAGGGTTTTTCTTCAGTTCCTACAGTCATTGTTTTTCATGGGCCAGCCTCTTGTTTTTCCAGTTGGGAAGTGTCAGTGTGGTTAACGGAAGCATCGAAACTCTCACCATTGTCCTTTTCACCATCAGGCTCTGGCATTGAATCTTCATATGAGTCAGTGTTGAGATCCTCCTCCTCGTCTTCCTCCTCCTCCTCCTCCGCGTTCGGCTCCTCCTCCGGTGACAGGTCGTCTTCGGCGTCTCCGGATGTTCCTGTGGTGTCGTCCTGAGGTGCTGGCAGACCTAGCGGGGGTGCGGGGTTGGGCGCGGAGGCCATAGCCACGGCCGAGTTGTGGTGCATCTTCTTGCTGAGGTCCAGCGAGTCGTTGAGGCCCAGACCGGCGGCGTTCTTCAGGAAGAACAGTGAGCTGCTGGCGTCTGTGCCCAGGTTGAGGGAGCTATCCAGGCTGATGGAGGAAGGCGGGTACGGGTGGTTATACTCTACCATGCTGCCTGATGGATAGAGCATGGAGGGAGCGTTGCTGTTGTTGTGGGACATCGCATGGAGACCGGCGTGTGAGGGAGAGGGAAGACCGATAGAAGCTGGCGGGACCACGGACATACCTCCGACTAGGTGGTGCGCCCCCTCCTGTTTGGGGGACACAGACGGCAGCTCGCCCCGCTCCTGCTTCTCATGCTTACGCTTGTGGGAATCCATCTGGGACATGCCCACCACAGTGTGCTTGCACTCGGGGAAGGTGCAGTGGAAGTGCGAGCACTTGAGCTTGTACTTGCAGTCGACGACCTCGCAATCGACGCTGGAGCTGAACTGGCAGAAGCCGGCGGCGCTGATCACATCTTGCTTGCCGTGGTGCTTGCGGTGGGCCGTCACCTTGGTGCTGTCTGTGCAGCGGAAGCCACAGCGCAGACAGTGGAAGTGGGTGCTGTTGCCTGAGAACTGGCAGTCGGGGAAGTTGCAGCTGAGCGATGACTTGAAGCGCTTGAAGTCGTCCAGGACCAGGTTGTCCACTCGGTCGTGGTGCTGCGCGTGCTTGTACATGTGGGTGCGGCCGCAGAACTTGTAGCCGCAGTTCTCGCGTGTGCAGTGGTAGTGGGTCACCTTCAGAGAGAACTGGCAGCCTAAGTCCTTGCAGTTCTCGTACAGGTCGTAGCGACGGAAGCCCTCCAGCATCATCCCCTCATCCAGCATCTTGCGTGACGAGGCTGTCTTGCGCCGCTTGCCGAAGGGTGACATGTCCTCGATGATCCAGAAGCGCTTCTTGGCACCAGTGGCCGTGGGGATGGAGATGGTGTTGCCTAAAGTTGGGAACAAGGAGGAAGAAAGCTCATTAAAGCATAATCAGTCGGTGCACAATGCAAAACCCACCCACAACAAGCAATTCACATTGCGAGATCAACTTGGTTGAAACTCTAATATGCCTCCTTACTCAGCCAGAAGTGGTTCACAGCTGAGTAAGCATACAGAGCCCCAGTTTTTTATTTTTTTTTATTCCTAATTCCCTCAATGATTAAAGGAGGGGGAAAATGATAGATTGACTTTGCTGCTAAAAGGAACATGACACTTTTACAGGGTGTCTACAGCCTCCAAACAGAGGCGGAGTTGTGGGTCTTAACCGCCTCTCTTATCTCCATGTTGTTTTACGAGGGGTGCCCACCTTTTCCAGCACCCTGGGGTCACTGCTAATGATGTGATCCCTGTTCTGCAAGACAGCAAGCAGTGGGCCTCGATAAAACTTGAGGCGTGATTAAAATAAGAGGCCGCTGATGCAGTCCTGTTAATGGAGGCTAAACAAGGCCAAGGCTTCACACTACAGGTGCCAAATTTACTGCTCTATCGCTAAATCCTAGTAAACACCAATACTACAGTCAATGTGACCGAACGCAAAGGTGTAAATGATGTAATTAAATACATTTAGTGTGTGAGATGTTCTGTGTCACTGAACCCACCCCAGTAAGCATGCACTTTTCATAGTTTCTATGGAAATTGTCACTTTTTGCATGCTGGAAAACCCCTTTTATTTTCTCTTGTCTTTCCACAACAATACTGCAGAGTAACTCTGGATCACACAGTTAAATGCTGCACAGGACTCAATTGAGAGTGACAGCTGCAGTGTTGGTTTGCGCCGGGGATAAGTACCTGCAGCATCCTGCACTATAGGGACGTCATTTTTAACCGGAGACGGAGTGGCAATGATGGGGCTGAAAGCTGGTGTGTTGGTTGGCATGACAACACTCCGAGTGGCTCCCAGAGAGGCGCTGAGCAGAGAGTATGACAGACAGGATGGAGAGAGGAGGTATGGGAGTGAGGGAAGAGGAGGTCGGAGGAGAGCAGGAGAGAGGGATGGGACCTGGGACTGGAGGCCAGGCTGAGGAGCAGGAGGAGGAGGTGGAGGAGGAGGTGGTGGTGGTGGAGGAGGAGGAGGAGTAGGAGGTGCATTTTGGGGAGCGCTAGTGTCAGCAGGGGTGGTAGGAGCAGAAGTGGTGGCAGGGTAGCCTTGTCCTGGAGAGACAGGTTGACCAGAGAAGGTGGAGGACAGACACAGAGGGAAAACAGACAGACGGGTAGACACAAAAACAAGGGCCCAATCACACAGAGGGATGGGAGGTAAAAAGGGAAAAGATAAGAGAATGATACAAAATGAGGCCCATTCAAGACAAGTAACCCAACACCAGCCAAAGCAACAATGATGAGAGTAGTGGATAATATTGGCAACAAATGGAGAAATGTGAAAATCATACAAATGAAGGCAAGCTCAGATTTTGAAAAAAGCAGAGGAGAATGTGTTTCTTCAGTAAGTTTATGGAAAAGAGGCTTTTAGCCCTTTCTACTACAATTCAACACGCTAAAGTGCTTAAGTAGACATAAAGCTGAAATTGCCACAGTGATGACTTTCAGGTCAAAGGAAAATGTAATATGCTTCATATAGTGCAATAACTCAAACTGCTGATGTACAAAATGAATGTTTTATGAGGATGACCAAGCAAATTTAAAAGGATCTTGTAATTTCTAGACTGAGAACATAAGAAAATGGCATTGTCATGTTCCCCATATATGATTGATGTCTCCTTACGCTATTGATTGTCTGTTTGTAAGTCAATTAACTACTAAATCAAGTAATACATGATTGCAGAATATATGAAATGAAAAACTGCTGATTTTCTGGGCATGGTAGACAATTGCTGCGTTCTCTATGAAGTATGATGTATGATGCCGAGTACAAAATCAGTACTGCACTATTTGCTTTTACAATAAACTCTTAGTATTCAAATTCCACCTGCTGTTACTCAGACACATGTAAGGTCTATATTACAGATGTGTATAGTATTCCATACTGGTGCCCAATCTATCTTGGTGAACTCACCTGCTGGGGAGCCTTCGTTGCCCACGGGGGTGCTGGTGCAGCTCCGGTCCTGGTTGGAGGACTCGGAGGACAGGCCCAAGGGGCTGCCCCCCCCTCCCATGTAGTCCATGTAGTCGTCGGTCTCGTCCATCATGCCGGAGAAGCCGGAGGCCATGCCGGCTCCGGGCCCCGACATTTGGTGCATCTCATCTGATCTCTGGCCAAGAGGCATCACCTGGGGCACACAATGCAGGCGATGTAATACCATATATATATATTTGTCTTCATGTCTTCACCGTGATCGGATATTTAAAACAAACATGCTGTTAAAATAGGTGTTGCCACCTGGCGCACGACCAACATTTCTCACGACACGAAAGAGCACAAACGTTTCTAAGGATTTAACCTCAGACTGCTGTCATGTCTGATATGAGAGCTGGAACGTGAAAAAAAAGAACAAATAGAACGAGAAATTCCACACGCATGCATCTACATAGTGCACATACCGCTCAGGTTAAGTCGAAAGGTTGAGTATACTCCAGCATCCAAAATTTAGTCAAAGGAATTTCATGTGTCATTTGTCATCGATTGGTATGACAGGATATGAGTGGTATTGTCGTTTCACAAAACAACAGCCAAGGCCTTCATCAATCTTTTCCATGCGAGTGACTCAGGAAGCAGAGTGAAAAATGACAAAACCCGAAACTATATGGCAAGCGGCATTGCTAAATAAGTAGGTAATGTAGAATGTGCACAGAGAAAAAGATCCTATTATCTGAATAAATATGTAACTCTTAGGCGGGACTGTGTTTTCCTACTTAATGAAGCATTGTTGTAGCATTTCTCAACAAAAGGGCGTGTGAGGAACTTGCCTTTGTTTGAATATCTGCAATATTACTAATCAAGACCTATTAAGGTTCCACTGAAGTTTCCAGCCCATATTATTAGGCAATTACCCTTTTGAGAACGGCATGTGTCATATGAGGCAACGTGTCGCAGTACCTGGGATGGGACTCTGTCAAAGTTCTTCCCCAGCATCCGCCTCATGTGTTTGCGAGCATGTGAGGTCATCTGGTGCTTGAGCAGGAAGGAGAACTGGCAACCCTCGCGGATGCAGTGGAAGTGGCTGTTCACCTGGTTATACTTGCAACCTGGACAAAAAACACCAGACACAATGGTAAACTCTCATGATATACTGTAGTCACACATTAATTTAACATCTGAAAACAGCTACTGTGCTAAATGCAATATGATCAGAGTGACGGCGTATGATGAGATCAAATCCAAAGTGAAATGCTTTTAGATTTTTCTTTTTTATTTTGTGATATAACTTGGGCTTGTTGACATGGCCGGAACAAAAGAGGGATCACGTTTCAAAGTGTTTCAGAGTGTACATGTAGGAGGAATATTAGATCACTCCAGTGTCACACTGAGCAAGTCGAGGCTTCTGTGGACTAAACCTGTGGAGCTCTTTTATTACACTGACATGCTTTATTCAATTAGGAATTTACATAAATAAATTCTCATTTTCCGTGGGCCAATAATGCACACACCCCTGCAAACCAAAGTAAATATACAATTATTCCCATATTAAATTCATTTTTCAAAATATCTCCATTGTCATCTTTCCTTTTGTTCTCTATTGTAGTGCTGTCTGCTTCATATTCTTCTGTTCTTTTCTTGTGTTTTAACCGCTCTAGCTCTAATTGCTTTATGATTTCAAATTAAATGAATGTTCCTTTTTGTGCCTGTTAATCAAATACCATTATATAAAAGCAGGCAGAAATAATTGAAAGAGTAACATGCTGGGCAGGTGCTAGCATGTCAGTAACCATGGCACCCGGTTAAGGGCACAACACGTCTGTGTCATCAAATAGCTTTTGTACACACAATGTTTTAAACACGCAAAGTTGAGCAAATAACAGTAACGCCTGCGACACGGAGGGCCTTTTGTGAGACAGGAACCAGGTAACATCATCAACGGTGTTCAGTTTAATGTTGCTGCCATGGATACTGGCAACCCATCAATTCTTTATGACTGGAGTGCTAGCGGTGGTAATCCTTTCTTTTTTTCGCCCAGCCCAAACAATACAGTTGGCAGATCAGGCTGGGGACAAAAAACAGCTGTTTAGGGCCTGTTTTTGTTTGCTTTGTGTGTGTGTTCTGAAAAGCTTGTGTAACTGCCTGAAAAAACAGATCACTTTTAATTCATTTCTATGCGATGGCGGTGGTGGCTGTGAGGCGCAGCTTCACAACACAAACAGGCTAAACCAGACAAGCCGGATAATTAACAAACACAAACCTAATTGCTCATTTCTGACAGGGGCAAAAGGAAGAAGAAAACAACCTGGATATGATTGCCCCCTTTTACGTTATTGCTCATATAGTGCAGGCAAGAGTACCTTTGGGACTTGAGGTGCCATGGTGCATATGCAAAACACCACAACAAAAGGTATGAGCCAGACTTGTTTCATGCCACTTGAATTGCTCTGATAGCGTGACACTGTGTTTGCCAACACTGGTCTCTCTCCCTTTGTAAACAATCGCGGCATAGAGAGAATATCCTCTTGCAACAGCCACCAAAAATCAATCTACATCTCTCTTGATTTCACACCCCTAACCCATATGTCTCCCCCTGGCAAAATATTATCAAAAGCTGGAGAGAGGAGGATGAGGTGGGGGGTGCTTGTGGGGTGATGCAGGGGAAAAGAAAAAAAACAAAACAGAAACAGAGATAAGAGGAGGCTCAGGAGAGACATCGGGCCAAAACACACAGAGTATCAGAAGTACTCACCCAGCCTCCCACACTCCTCCCTCTTGGTGAAATATTTGAAGCCGTTGGCGGCGCGGCGCTCTGCCTTCTCGTGCTTCTTGACGTGCCAGGGCAGCTTGGTGGTGATGTTGGTGACAAAGAAGCAGCCGGGCCGCAGACAGTGGTAGTGGCCCCTCATTCTGAACTCACAGTGCTGCAGCGGAGAGGAAAGGCATAATTTCCAAGTCAAATGTGTTGAATGTTTGATAACAAGTGGAGCTGATGAATATTATTTGATCTTTCTCTGTGTTAAAAGCTGAAATGAATACTACACTTGGTTCCTCTAAAAACCGTATTAATACCTCACAACCCCTTCCTTTCTGGGAAGAAGCTCCCACATATCTAAATAGGCTGACTCTTTTTTTTTTTTTGTCCAGACTCAGTTCTTTTCCCAGCCACCCCTCCTTTCTAACATGTCTGTACACCACCATCTGTTTGTGAGCCCCGGATCCCAAAGGACTGGGCCAAATAAGATCTGCTCAGTTCAGGAGATGGAGGGGAGGGGGGAGGGGAGGGGAGGGGGGGGGGAGAGGACGGGGGGGTGGGTACTTTTCGTGAGAGGGGTGATTTTCGACACATTAATGAATTCATTTAAACGGTTTTCCAAATACGGGCTCATGAGAGCAGGCAGGGGCTGCCATTTAGGTTTCATTTGCGAAGCATTCCCCTGATTTTTGCCCTATTCCAGACAGCCTTGTTTACTGTGCAAGTGACAATGATTTATTGGGTAATATCAGCTAAATTGGCCTTTTCTGAGAGGAGAATGCGGCAGTCAAAATGACATCATTGACATATAAACAGGCATTACGGGGGTGAGTCGACTGTCTTTCTCAGCAGAGATGGAAGACGGTGAGGAGCGATTGTGAAAGCCTTGAGTCAAATAACCTCAAATACAGGTCTAATAGATAGCATACTTCATGCTTAGAAAACTCTGGGATATGACAGTTGGTGATTCAGCTCCAGGCCCAGTTATCAAGCTGTACCCACCTGGTTGGGACACAGACACTGGAGAGAGTAGTAGGAGAACTGGTCGCGGACGTTCACCAGGTTGTTGTTGGGGTTGATGTGGTCCAAACAGTGGGACTCGGCCTTGCCGGAGGTCTTGCACACGTACTTGCAGTTCCCAAACAAACAGTGGAAGTGGAACTTGTTGGAGTACTTACAGTCAGTAGCCAAACAGGGATCACTGGGTTGACAAAAATGGAAGACATGGTTTAGTCAACATAAAAGAGGAACAGCAACATACAATGCCATGCAATAGACATGGATGCTTTGCATACTTTTCCTGGAACTGCAGGAAGCCAGGTTTGACTTGTGGCTTGGCATTCTCCAGGGAGGTGGTGGCCAGGGGGGAGTTGGCTGGCAAGTTGGGCATTGAGGCGGGCATCTGAGGGATGCTGCCTGTCAGTTGTTTCCAGGCCAGCAGGGATGGAGGAGGGGAGCCGTACCCGCCAGAAGAGGTGAGGTTGGCCACGTCCATGGAGGGGTTGTTGGCCATGGAAACGGGGGCAGCGGGCTGCAGCGAGGCTCCTTCACTTGACTCCTTGGCCTCATTGAAAGGAGGCTCTGACTTCACTTTCAGGGTCGCTCGCAGGTGGAAGCTGAGAAAACAACACGGAGGCTTTCAGCTAAACTTTCATTTTGACCAATAAAATAAAGAACTGAAATGTGGCATATAAAGCTGTAGTTAGCTTTCGCTGGTCATGAACGTATAAGACACTTACTTAGCATGTTTTACGGCTCCATCCACGGTGCTGAAGAGCGCCCCACAGTCCTCCACCAGACAGTGGAAGTGCACTTTCTGCAGGAAGTCACACTGAGCCTCACAGAAGTCAT
This sequence comes from Centroberyx affinis, assembly GCF_046629955.1. Lineage (NCBI taxonomy): Eukaryota > Metazoa > Chordata > Actinopteri > Beryciformes > Berycidae > Centroberyx > Centroberyx affinis. Next base: position 8,997 of record NW_027281430.1, read on the forward strand.
CTGTGTCAAACCTTAACAGAGACACAAAAAACATAGAAATACTTGAAATATATTACTTTCTCAAAGAAATGATGAATATTGAGAGAACAACTGGTTGAAATCCACTTATGTGACAGAAAGTCATTTGAAACCCCTGCAACACAAGGCCAGGTTCTTTTCCATTTCAGGGCGTTTTCAGTGATATATGAAGAGTAGTATTTACTGAAAAAGACCATCTAGGACTGTACTCTCTAGCTGTTCAGTACCTGCGGAGATATGTCCTCCAGATCTCAGTGGGCTTGTCTGGCTGGGGCCTCTTCATGATTCTGCTCAGATACTGTGCAGCCTCCGAGGTGTCTGCTCCCTGGCCCGCCTCCAGCTCCGTCTTCAGGTTCATGGCGTTGAAGAGGGCAGGGTTCACCTGTGACATCTGCAAAACACACAGCACATAAACCACCGGCAGATGGGTTAACCAAGCGTAGGTAAGCTAGACACTCGCATACGTCAGGACGTGTGTGAGCTCGCACACACACACACACAAACGCAGACACACGCAGACACAAACGATTTGGCAAAGCAAAAAAGCTCAGCCAGATTTACAAACATCCGGGCTTTTGCTTGAGTGCAGGCCAAGCGTGTGTGCCAAGCATCCTCTGGGAGCGATTGTTCGCCCTTTTATGTGATGTGGTGGCTTGGAACAAACCCCCAAAAGGCTGACATGACGCGAAGAGCTGTAGGACAACGGGTCTTCAAGCTCCTCTCCTGTCAGGGTTCAACGACTGCTTTGTGGAGAGCAACTCATGAATTTAACTTCTCCCAGGCAAAGACAGGGTGGGGGGGTTGGGGGTGGGGGTGGGGGGTGGTGGGGGCTTGGCCAGTTAGCCAGAGAAAAAAAAAAAAGGCTGATCTGTCATTAAATCATCAAGGTAATGGAATCCACCCGGCACATTTGTATTAGTCAGAGAAGATGTATGATTAAAACAATGTCCACTTTAATCTTCACAAAAAAAAACACATACACCTTTAAATATCCTTATGCTAACATTCAGACTTGGTAAAAAATGAGGGTGATGGCTTTTCCCTTTTTTTTCTCCTCTGACTTTTTAATCAAATAATTTACAAACTCCATAAATAAATATAGAGCGAGGCGGGGGAAAGAAAAAGTATAAAGGGGGAGAAAAAAATGGACGGCGAGTTCAAAACAGCTCATCAAAAAACAAACATCTCTATATATCTGGCATGGCACCCAGCTACTGCTTCATTATATTAATTTGTGAGAGGTGCAGTGAAAATTACACTGTATGAAAAATGGCTGGAAAATTTAAATGATACAAACTCATCTTATTAGCGGTGAAACATTAAAAAACAAACAGGCCCCTCCGTGTCCCGCTAATTTGTCTTGGGATGAAAAGCGTTTGATGGATGGATCTTACCTTATTCATAAGCGAGGATAAAAGAGATGTATTCCCCGGTACAGGGTGTCCGTTTGATTCATTACTGGAACAAGGAAAATGAACAATGTTTAGTCAAGATTTGCATGAGAACAGTAAATATTACTATTTATCACGCAAGGTGTGCATGTATAATGAAGAAGAAAAATGCTGGCTTCTCCAGAAATGAGATCTACTGTAAGTTGGAGGGAAAATTGGAGTTGAAGGTTTATGTAAACATCCTTCCCCCACAAAAATGGAGAAATATGTTAAGGATTATAAATTGGTATGCAAATGTAGATAGGTGTAATATTTTGGATAAATCAATGCTGATATAAGCCCAGCTGCCAAAAATGTTTTTTAATCTAGAAATCATCTATCAATCCAAGGGTTCTTAATTACTTTGTTGTTATACTTTGTGAGTATATTAGGTGCATTTACAACAAAAAATAAATACATATTTTCCATTTGGCAGTAAACCTAAATTCCCTATGTGGTTTCACCTGTGGTCTTTCTTGCTCAGGTCCAGGCTGTGCTCCTGCATGGAGTCTTGGGAGGCCCCAGAGGTGGCATCCACTGGCTCCTGCTTCACTTGAACCAGATTGAACCGGCTTGCCGAAGCATGCTGCCCGTTCCCTGAGGATCAAGCCAGAGACGCAGAGGAGAGGAGAGACAACAAAGTTATTGTTGGTCAGCATTATTACCCCATGACGAGATCCAATCTGACTTCTGTCCTGGCCCGAAAAGAATACTCCGAGTGATAATTATTGCAGAATTATGTCAGGCCGTCAAGCCTTTTAAATGGTGATTGAGAGGCGGGAGATATGAGGGAAAAAGACTCCTTTTTCTGCAGCACTTGTCACAACTCATTTGCCAGGCTGCCTCTTAACTGGTCATTAAGTGAGATGCTAATGCTGAGGGAAAGTGGCAGTCTCAGATTGGCCACCCCCTCCCTTCCCACCTTCCCAGGCTCCTCGTTGGCCTGACAACGGACGGCAGCCAATGCCACTGAGCGTACCCACGAGGAACAGGGGGGTTATGTCGGTCAGATTGGAGCTGACAGCCAATCAGATCGGTTCAAATAGCGTGACCTCTCGATCACATTCTCCTCCAAATAGGTATTCAGTGGATGCTGTGAGCGAGGACAGGAGCACTGCAATGAAATAAATAAAGTGGGGGGAGCGGGGCGGGGTAAAAAATGCTGACAGGAAGGTGAATCCTGCCCCCCCCAATCCCCAAGTGATTGAAATATTAATTTGTCCTGGGGCTATACAGAGAAAGCTGGCTTTTGGTAGACAGTAAGTGGTGTTTTATTAAAAAAAAATACGGGAGAGGGAGGGGCTGGAGGGGCCTGGCATAGCCTCTCAGACACTGTGAGACTGGAGTGCATCAGCGGCAGTGATTGGTTTGGTGGGGGATCTGTTGTTTAGGAATTGGGGGCTGGTGCTGAGGGATTGTGACAGGCAAGGTCATGGGCAACCAAGTGTGCGCCCTTGGCCCTCAGCCTGGTGGAGCCCCTCTCCTTTTCTTGCTTGGGAGAAGAACAAGACCAGCCTACGTAGGGGGAAACCAGCCACAGTTCCCCCCTGCTAGAAGATGACCCAGAGACATATCAGGCCGAATAGGAGTGGAAAAGCCGGTCTTAGGCCTTGTCAGCTGAAAGCTAGGAGATGGGGATGTGTCAGTGTCAGTGTCAGTGTCGGTTTAGTCTGACAATGGTGAGGGTGGGGGTGGGGCCGGGGTGGAGTTGAGGAAAACGGTGGTCAAATAATTTTGTGTCTGCTTTGAGGTCATTGAATACTTACAAAGTCTCCGTTCACAGCCCCCCCCTACCACCACCACCACCACCCCTCCCCACTCCCCTCCGCCCAACCCGATAAAAGGACACCCAAAATTAACTAGCCAGACAAATCCTGCCTTGTCATTGACAATTAAATCAACTCACGGACCAAATGAGAGCACATTATATCAAGAGCAGCGACTCGCTATATGATCTACGCATGATCACCAGGCACAATAAAAACATGCCACTGCTATCTCAGAGAGTGAGCTGACTGTTTAAGGTGGGTTAGAGTGTAAAAGTCTCTTGTTCTGTTGTACACCATGAAGTTTTTTTCCACCCACTTCCCAAAGAGGGAGAACAAATGAGTTTGGCTCAAAGCAGCGTCTTTCTGGAAATTATCCAGGAATAATGTACCACCATGTAATTACTCCGGATAAGATACAGAGCTTGTGAAAGATCATTTGTACTGTGTGTCTAATTAGTAAACCCTTCAGATGCTTGGATCTCTGGGAAAAACACTTAGGGGTAAATTAGAGTGGAACACTAATAAAAAAAAAAAATACTGAGAAAATACTGAAAGCAGAAACAGGAAAAAAACACAATTCACCACGATTAGAGGTGAAGTTTCACAACCCCCTTCAAAAAAATTGACACGATGTGAAAATAGCCACTAACGCTGAGAATTTTCTCACACCTTTTTGACAGAGAAGCACAAACCACTTCCTCTTCAATTTAGCCCCAAATGTCCTGTTCACACAATCTATGAAGCAAATATGAGAAACAAAACTTCAAACACCCCTCTGTCCTCCATCTGCACTATGCTTTTAGACACTGAACCACAATATGTGAATGAGGCAGGGGAGCTGTTTCCAAACACCCTCAGCAGCAGCAGGGAGGACAGCTTTGTTATCCAGCACGGAGCTGTGAGCTGCAGCTCTCCTCTCTACTGCTGAGGCAAAGAGAGGGGAGGTGGTGGCACCATCTGTGGAGACCCCACCCTCAGCGGGTGCCCTCCCAGTTTTCAGGGTACCTGCTGGAAGCCCAGAGGTGGAGCTCAGCCTGACAGCCTGGGCTCGGCTCAGCTCCCCGGAGCAGCTGCCCCGGCTCTCTCCCAGGGCCTGTCCTGCTCCAGGAACACCACCAGGAACTGTAATCCGCCCCAGTCCCAGCATCCGGAGATGCTCCCCCTTTCCCCTCAATTTACAATCCGCACCCCACCTGCTCAGGCTCAGCACAGGAGGCCCCACAGCTACCGAGAGGGAGAGTGTATTCTGCAAAGCATTATCAATTTAATGCCTTAACTTCATTTTCATTTTCAGTTGCTTTGTTTAGAGCAATATGATAAACATAGACAAGGCAATTACCTCCGATATTTATGTGAATTGTGTTTATGCTAAATGGAAATTGACATGTTTTTCTGAGGACAAAAAGGTTTCCAGAAATTCAAAAAGCGTGTCTTTGCAGAAGCGTGCAAGTGTGTCTGTGTGTTCTTGTTTCACTGAAAAAAAGCCTCTTTCTCAGCTCTGGTGCATTGAGTCATTTCTGCCTGAGCGATTTCTGTTTTTTTATCAGTTTGCATAGAGGGGAAGAAAAAAACAACATTTTTTGTTCTCGCAATTTCTGAACTTAATTTCATTCCACCTCCATTTGCTTGGAACGGGCGCAGACACAGATAAGAGACCAATGATGAGGAAACATGTTCGACACAAGCCCCAGGAGCCCCCACTCTGAACATCATAAGAGACTTTTACAGGCTCTACTCTCCCCTGTCAGCGCATTTATCTCCAAATGGATTGTGGGTATCTGACAAACGATCAACACAATAACAAGCCCAGAGCAGAGGACCATGCCTCCAGTATGTCCCTTAAAGCCTGAAAGCGGCAGTTTTCCTGCCTTTCTCTCCACTGTGGGACAGTGATAGAAGTGACCTCTGTGTGCACTCTCTCCACTCTGGCTGGAGTGGAGCAAGTCCCCACACACGAAGGAGGATGTGGCTTTTAGAAAACACAATTTGCATTCTCTTTGGGTATTGACACAGCTCAGTGATGGTTGTTTTTGCTATATCTTTTCATACTTTTTGGATAAGCCTCTAGATAGTGTAAGCAAGCATATAAAAAAAAGTACACAGAATTTGCAACTGCAAATGAGTGAGTTGAGCTGGTTCAATTATTAATCAAGTTGAAAAAGAATAATTATTTTCAGCTAAAGTAATCACCACACCAATCACTGATGAAAAAACTAACCTGTGTCTGGGTTGCTGGAGGGCTTGAGGGCAGCAGCCGCCAGTCTGGCCATCATGGGTGATATCAGGCCCTTGCTTGCTGAGATCTTCTCCATGATGGAGGAGGCGGCAAAGGAGGTCGGGGTAGACGCCATGGCTCCGTCTGCCCCTGCTGTGGAGCAGCCTTGGGTCAGCGAGTCGGTGGGCATGGAGTGGGCGCCGGAAGACACGGCTGATATTAGGCTGGCGGCTGAGGGGGGGAGCTGGAGAGGCAGCCTGGGCATGAGGGGGAAGAAGGGGTTGGAGGCGGCCAGGGCGCTGTTGGAAAGAGCGAGGGCCACCGGCATGTTGCTGGGCAGGGCCTGGGACAGCAGGCTGGACATACGCTGGCCCGCGCTGGACAGTGAGGGTGTGGACTTGAGGCTGTGGCCAGATGAGGAGGAGGAGACGGCGGTGGTGGGTGTGGCCAGCAGGTGCGGTACACTGGTGGGCTGCTGGGTGGTGGGCGAGGCACTCAGGCTGGAGTTCTTGCTGCTGATGGTCGAGAAGTCCATCAGGTCATCGTTGCTCGATTCCTCTTGCTCATCCTTGGGTGCCAGGAAGGTGGAAGAGAGGCCCATGACGCCGGAGGAGCGGATGTGGCGGCGCTCGTGTTTGCGCTTGTGGGAGGTCATCTGGCTAGTGGAGGTGAAGGTGAAGCCGCAGCCTGAGCGGATGCAGTGGAAGTGGTTGGTGGCCTTGCTGTACACGCACCCCTCATACTTGCACTCCTCGTACTTGTAGAACTTCTTGAATCCATCCTTGGCATATGCATCATCCTTGATGTGGTAGCTCTTGTGCTTCTCAATGTCACACTTGTTCTTGAAGGTGAATGTGCAGCCTGGGCGCCTGAGGAAAAATCAGGAAAATATGGTAAGGTAAGACGCTTAGTCACAAAGCTTCCTCAGTAGCATGCTGCAGTTTGTTCATGAGTCATGGAGTTGGGCCACATGATTCAAATACTTTACAATGGAGGAATGATAGCTGACACGGTTAGGTGACACACCAGCTCATTGACACGTCACCACGATCAACCTCTGCCAGAGGAATGCATTCAATCAAGCGATTCTCTGTGACTATTGATAATAATTTCTTGGTTCATGCACTTCAATAAAAGAACTGGATGCAAACTTATGAAGATCAATTTATATAGGTGTTCTTTCCACATGTTTAGCCCAGGTGTAGGTTTCATGAATATAAAAAACCCTGTGGGGAAGCAATGCACAAACTAAGTATTACTAATAAGAAACATATGCTATTGAGTCTCCACACCTGCAGTGGAAGTGTGTGGTCTTTTGCCCGTAGAACTGACACTCGACTGTGCCACAGTCCTCGGTGGCACGGAACCTCTGGAAGCCGTCATTGATCAGCTGGGCGTTCTTTTTGTGGAAGTTCTCATGAGTCATCACATCCGAGGTGCTGGTGTACACCTTGTTGCAGCCCACCTGCACAGCAGAGACGAAACATGTGATAGGAAAAAAAAAAAGATCCGACCTCAGAGCAGAAATGACAGTTTCAATTTGCAACAATGGTTTGGATGAGCCATCTTCTAAAACACAACGCTTTTAAGAGATCTGACATAGGAGCTGTTGAGAAATGAGCTCAGTGTGGTTAAGAAGATGCTAGTGGCCTAGAAATGGCTGGCAGCAGGCCGTTTTCTCACGTTCACCCTTTAATTTGTGGTAAAAGGCACTAGAGCTGTATGAGTTTCAAATCAAACCTGTAAGTTGGAAACATGTTTGTCACTGTGACTACTGGAAAAAGGAAAAACTTCACTGAAAGAGGCAGTGGTCACAGCAGGTACGCTGTGGTTGAAACTACAATATCTTCCACACAAGGCTGCCTGTTAGAAAATGCAATTCATATTTGGAGTGTCACAATGTAGTCACCACAACCTTACTGTAACTCAGAGAACAAATTTCAGAGGTGGAGGGGGCAGAGAGAGGGGGGAGCGGAGTAAGATGACTGTCCTGTTCTTTAGTTTAAAATGTTCTGGTACTCAGGAGCCCTCAGAGCCAGCAGAGGGAAAAAAATAGCTAATGTTTGAATTAAAAGCAGCAATTGTATATCATCCCTGGCACTTTTCACCCGCACAAACCGGGCAACTTCTCCATATTGAGTCAAACAATGAAAAAAATGCCACTCTGTTTTTTTCCCCCCTAAATCAAGAGTGCCGATGCCAACATCTGCAGGTTCTCAGGGACTGTTAAAACAAGGGCTGAAACGTCCTAATAACAATTACGCCGTTAGAGGGGTTTAAAAAAGAATATATCTCAAGCCATCCTGCGCTGCGCTGCTGCCCTGCCGGTGAGAAAGCTCTCCGCACAATGACACATTGAAAATAAGCAGATGTAAAAAATTAAACAAATCCAGAGGGGGGAATAATCTTCAACTGGCCGCTTGGTACTAAAAGATGAAAAATGTGTAGTTTATATAAACACCTAACTGAATTTTATCCATGCCAATTAAGGAGCGAGAGAGCGAAGAGGTGGGGAAAGCACAAGCAGCCTCACGTGTATTCATCCTTTTTCAATTTTCTTTTATTTACTTAAGAACACATTTCGCCAAACTCCTCTTTAAATACAGTTTGGTATTAATGGAAAAAGTGGGGGGAACTGTAATTCCATTTTATAGATGAAGTTAAACTGCGTGACTCTCGGCCGTCTTGGGGAACTCGTGTGTCTTGTCGTGCCTGAGTGGCCTGGTTTTCCCGGAGCCTGGCATCAGCTATGTGATGATGCTCTCCAACTCCTTTTTTTTTTTCTGCGTTACACTGTGCCATCTTGAATTGCCCCTAAATGGTGACATTGGTGCAAACAATAACTCAACTCAGTTGTATTTAGGCTCTTAATGGACACAGAACCAGGATTTAGGCTCTATATGGACATACAACCTGAGCTTGGGCGGTATATTGCTTGAGATGACAATACACTGTATTTCAAAGTAGAAAGCCCAATGGAAAATGAGTAGTTTTACTGTATGTCTAGTGTTGTGGCGTGGCCCTGGAATGTAAGTTTATTCATTATTCTCTAATAATTCTCTGCATTTCCATTTTCCATTTCCATTTCCATTCCATTTCACCAGGATCCTTAGATCTGCGTAAGTGATAATGAGTCATGGGTATGCAATGCTTTAGGATGAGTGGCCATATGTTTGTAGATACATCTCTGTGTGTGTGTGTGTGTGTGTGTGTGAGAGAGAGAGAGGGAAGGGTGTGTGTGTGGATGTGTAGTCTACCTGCATGCAGTGGTAATGGGTGCTCTTTCCATTGAGGTGGCAGCCATGGTAGTAGACGCTGCAGTCGTCCAGGGGGCTGAAGCGCATGAAGCCATGCTGCAGGGAGTTGTCCCTCTTCTTGTGCATGTTGTAGTGCCTGATTACATCCTGCTTGCTGGTAAACCTCTGCAAAGGAGGGGAAGGGGGGGTGGGGGGTGGGGGGGGGCAAATGTACGGCAACAGGTTGGTGTTTATTTAAACCAGTCACAGAATCAGCAACAAGTCACTTTATCTCTGTGGAAGCAGCAGCTGCAACATGCAGGAGCCAGTTGGCAGTTGGGGAGAGCTGTACACACTGCAATAGAGAGGGCCAGGATGTCTTTAAAGGTGACATGTTTGGTGGTTATTGATTTACTTTATGTATCCCAAATAAGCTGTGACCTATCCAAATGCAGCACCAAAGGCACTGGGACTGGGACTTTTTGAGCGCAGGAGGAGCCTCCACTCTGTACATGAAGCACGTTCCCCATACAACCCCTGCCTCTATATTATTTTTTCATTCCAACCCATACTTTATTTTTTTAATTAAGATGGATCAATTGACATGCAAGATCACAGTTCTGATGTTTCTGGCTTTGGAAAAATGATGTTCCGTGCAGATGGTTTTTCAGACGTGCACAGGGGAAAAATAGAAGACAACAGAAACAAACAAACAAACAAACAAGCCAACCAAAAAACGTTTTCCCTTTCAATTCCCTCGCTGAGATATGATTCCATTTTTAATTAAAGCATTAACGCTCGCTTTTGGTGCAGGCTTCGCCAGTAATGATGAGTGAATATGCTAAGATACCCTCCCTCTAAAATTAAAAAAATCCCTCCCACACCCAGGAGTCAGGAAGGAAAAACAGAAAAGTCACTCCACAGAGACCAACAGCAACCAAATCTGCTGTAATTGGGCTTAAGCTGATGTTACAGAAACTGTAACAGGAGAAGCGCAAATCAATGAGACAGTTCTGTCTTCAATCCATATTTATCTCCAGTTGAGGGAAAAAATATCAGAAAGAACCATTCTAAAATGCAACTAATTGCTGTACAAAGTAGGGTAATTGCCTTGCGTCATGTGTTCCACTAGTGCACAAGTAAAAAGCTAGGATCTCGCACAGCTGTTCATTCCCCAGTTCTTGGCCTATGTCCCACCGCATTTTTCTGAGAGGTCTAACTCCTGTAAGGGCAAACAATTCACTGGGATTTTTAATCTAATCATTGAACAACTCAGATTCGACACTTTTTGAATTATTTTTCAGAAAAAACTGAGCTCGGTTCTAGGCTTTGGGTTTTCTAGAGTCTAATGGTCCATGATCAGCAGTAGATAAGTTGAACTGCGGTCATCGTACATTCGATCCATCAAGCCGTCCAAAATAGGCCATGGAGAGAGCTGACTGGGAAAAAGAGCTCATTTTCAGTTGAGTGGTGATGAAGGTTGGGAGCCACTTGCTACATTTATTTTAGGATTCCCACTAGTGTGGCAAGATGCACACTCTACTCTCTCACGTACAAGCCCATGAAAGGAGAATGTTCGGACTCAGCCAATCGCCCGGAGGCTGGCAGTGGGATAATATTCCAGGAGTGTGTGTCATGTAACATTTCATGAGTTATCGCTTCGAAAGGGGCTGCTCATCACAGCCTGCCTGTTTTTTGCAGGGTATTGACATCCAGAGAGCTGGCTTCCAAAGCATATCTGTGTTTCCACGCAACACAAAGCTACTGAGAAATGTGGACCTGAGCGTGGAAATTGCCATGATAACCTGAACTAACACCCTAAATAATGACATGAAATGATTTTCCTTTGTATTCCTGCAAGAATGTGTCTCATCAAACTGTGAAGTGGGACTCATGCAGAAAATGAAAGCCCAGATCTGTAATGCTCCTCACCACATAAACAATATTTATCGAGCGGTAATCTCTCTTGATCAGGAGCAGACAAAGAAGATTAGAGTTGAAGATGGCTTAATTCAGAAAATTGTGAAGAAAGGAAGAAAAACACACACACACCTCTAGTTGTGCGAGGATTTTTGTCATCTTTGACAAATCTACCAGTGTTTGTCTAATTCTTTTAGACCATATGCTATAGCAAACACAAGGCCTGTATTATGATCTGCTTTGTGTTTTCTCCCCTTCCTGTGCCATACATGACAACTCTTGGGACCAGGACAAGATTAATAACGTGAAAGGGGATTAAAAGCAGGCCCCTAGCAGTGGCAGATGTCTTCAGAAAAAAGAGCACATAGAAAAAAGAGCCATATTTCAAGCATATTTACAATTAACCCCTGTAATAAAAGGCCAATTGTCAAAGGCCGACTGCGCCTGGAATAAGCTTGGAAAAGAAAAAAAAAGCCTTTGCTTTAAAACTGAATGAATGCCAACAGTCATAGCCTGTTCAGCAGACCCAGCGCCAACAAAGTTTTCATCTGCATAAACCCTTCTGGGTGCGACTAGTGGTGTCTGTGGCCAGAATTCACTGGGGGAACCCACCTATCTAGAAAGGTCTGGGTGCTCACCTGGCGGATGTTTATTTTGCAAAATGCTTCATTTTAATGCATTTTAAAAAGAGAATTTTTACTTGATTTTAAGGTTAAGCAAACACCCCTAATGATCTAAAATATCCTTGGCATAACATTACTAAAACACTTGTAAATCTAAATATATGTCTAAATGTTCTTCATATATATCTCAATCTAAATTGTAAAGATTAACCTATGAGCAATTTCACCTTTCTGTTGCTAATGTGCGTTTTTACTGCACACTGCAATGAACCCCTAGATGGCAGTGTTGCCTATAGTGGTGCAGTTTTATCGTGACTCTGTATGCAGGACTTATTCTCAATTTTGCACGATGCAACATTAGGCTACATCACTATTTATGTATACAATCCCATATTTGCTCCAAGACTGATTGGATCATTGTATTACTGCTTTAATTAGCATGATTTGATGTAAGACTTCCATAGCACTAACAGCTGCATACATAAAATAAACAGAAAAAGGCTCTAGTGCAGTGTCCTACCCTGGATATGGGGTTTGGTAAATACAATTCACTTGTTTCATATTTTACTAGCATTTCCACGCTATCGCTAATATTTTCAGGGACTTTCTTGAAAACTGGCTCAACGTCCTCTTGCTAGAGGAAACATGACATGGCAAAAAAAAGTCAACTCTCAAAATATCATCTATTAATATTCATACAATGGCCTGGATGAATACTTGATGCTGATTGGCTGGAGGGGTGCTAATTTGGTGTTCATGTCAGATAACCACATGGCTCTGATATAGTCGTCACTATTCTAAATTAACGCATCATGTTGAGACTTGCTTACGAATGATATTAGTGTGTACAGCGGTACACGTTAGGAGATGGGCATTGCCTTTACATTATGGCAGCAACAACAGCTTTAGCTTCGTCTTAAGGAAAACCAGGAATACAATTACAGTATTTTAGCTTTATTAACTTTCTTCATCTTCTAATCACCTCAACTCTGTTGGCCTGTCTCCCTTCATCTGAGGCTGATCTTCCTGCCTCCATTTGGGTCTGTTAGAATAAAGCAGTACATAAGTCACAGGATTTATGGCTGTCTAAAGGCAACTATATTCAAATTAACTCAAAGATAATATATGATACACCACTGGAACATATTTAGCTAACGTTACAGTCAAACGATAAATTGCTATATATTCCTTCACTCTCCTTGCCATGCTAACTAGTCAGCAAACAGACTAAATCTTTAAGAGATGACACATTATTAATATTTGTTTATCCTACTGTAGTTTGTCATGTCCTGAAAGCGCAGAAGAGGCTTTGCTTGAAATCATCCCTAACCTAACCTTGGTATTTGGGAACAGCACCTCTTTAGTACTCACTAGCTGGTTTTCGTCAGTGGGGGGGGGGGGCATCCATTTACAAGCGATGAACCTTGGCTGTTGAGGCTACATTACCTTATCATGAGGTATCTCATTTTTCACTGTGACAAGTAACAAGGCCAAGAGAATGTAAACTGAAAGACGTTGACCTTATAGACTGAAGGTTGCAGGATACAGGGGCAACACGTTAAACGTGTATTTGGGGTAAACGCTCCAAAAACTGTTAAAGTACACACACTCACCTGGTAGTTGCACTCGGGGTCCATGCAGTGGTAATGCTCTCTATATTGGTAGGCGCAGTGCACGTGTCCACAGTGTTGACTTCCAGAGAACCTGGAAACCAAGTTACAGGAGATGTGGCACAGTTACACATCGAAAAACTGAATGATATGACATCAGGACTGCTTCAAAGCCTGGGAACACACCAACGCTTATCACAGTGGGAACAGTCGCTGGGATAAAAATGCTACTGAAAAACCTCAATGATAAAACAACTGAAAAAGATGATTATGCGATTCAAAATTAATCAACAAGTTAACACTGTACGGGGTTATCCTCTCTGGAATGTACGTCGAGTAAATATAAAAATTTACCAGTGGGGAGCGATTTGTGCAGCAATGATTTAAAATACCTAGAATACCTTTTCAGAAAAGATCCAGGTTAAGGAGTTATCAAAAGCGAAAAGTGAAAAAAATGCCTTTTGCTCATCTCACCTTCAAAGCAACATTCAACACCTTCAAGCTGACTTTCCACACCGCCGCAACAATTTACCCGTCTGTCACACCAATTTCAGCCAAATTAGCTCCATTTATTTCCAAAGCCGCCGGTAGAGACACTTATTACAGTGTAACCCTTCTTTCACACACACACACACACACACACACACACACACACACGCACACATCATTCTCAGGAATAAAGAACCCCATGATTCCTTTATTTCTCGACACTTTCAACCTCTTGCCAAATCAATGCACAGTGGTCGCAGGTTAACCACAGTGCTTGGATAAGAGAAAAAGGTTAGGTCTACAGTGATGTTGGAGTGGCTCTGTCTACTTTCACCCCAGATCCCATCACTCTCCCAGTCGGAGTCCAAAAAACAGATTCCAGATTGGCGCTAGTTAAAAAGGACCACTGCTTGCTACAGTGCGGCCACGTTTACGGCTGTGATTATAAGCCTGACGATGATGACTGTTAAAATCCTCCAATTACCACTCAAAACACACAAATAAACATTTGCACTGCCGCTGCCAAGAGCTCCATCTGCTTGAAGTGCAGAGGAGAGGGGGAAAAGGGGGCTAAGTAATATTTTTTCCATCTCTCTTTCTCTTTTTTTCCTTGTTAGGATTATCCCAGAGCTGCATTTACAGATCACTTTGCTGAGTTCATTAAGCTAATTGAACGGTAAATCCACTACTTTTTATAAGTTGGTTGTGTGTGTGTGTGTGTGTGTGTGTGTGTGTGTATTCAGAACATGGTGACGGAAGCAGAGGGGGCTTTGGGAAGGTTTCATGGCTCTTTTAGAAAAGACGAAACTGGAAGTCGAACTACCTGTGTGCACACAAAAAAGCCAACATATGTCCACACCATTAGTGTTCTCCCCAATTCCATTTACACTCCAAACACACACACACACACACACACACACACACATACACATACACGTATACACTTATGCTCACACAAAGCCCCCCTGTGGGAGTGTGGCCCACCCCTCTGCTCATTGCCCAGCTGTATCACTTTGCCTCTGGACAATTCCCACTTGCCGCGTCAGGGGGCCTAATGGGCCGCTGCTATTCAGCAGCAGATTAAATATTAATATCGCCACGATACAGAGATTGCAGCGCATCTCCAGTTACAATAGAGACACACAGATCAAAGTGCCGAGGCAATAGTGGGTGCATGAAAGCATTTAAAGAGGGAAAACTGCGACTAAACACTACCAGGGAAGCTCTTTAAAACATCAAACTGTAGTGCGGTGAGGAGATAAAGAACTTTTTCCCTTTTCACGAGGAGGGGGGGTTGAACACGTTTACAAAGCTGGTTTTTACCATTAGTGTGCACTCATTAGCTACAGCGCCAGAGATGACCCCCCCCCTTCAGCACCCCAAATGTAGCTGCTACATTTGCCCTTTTTATGAGCCCTCCTTTTCTATTTTTTCCTCCCTCCTCTTCTTCCCTTTCTCTTTTTTTCCCTACCCCAACACGGAAATTGAAACTGTATCTGGGCTTATCTGCAGCCTCCCCGTGCATCAACTGCCGAGATGTTTAGACAAATTTTATGCATTATGCAGCGCAAATATCAAAACAGTTCTTGGCAGTGCCAGCAGAAGCCTCATTAAAAATTCCTTAATTAAATCTTCTTGCAAAATGTAATCAGTCCAAGGAAGGGGTTTTGTGTGTGTATGCGTGTGCAGAGGAGGATATGTGTGTGTGTGCGTCTGTCAGTGCCAGGGCTTTGATTTGTGCCCTTCATGTTATGGCTTGGAGAAGTAATCATTAACGCCAAAGCCACTTTGGCTTTTCAAATGCTGTTTTTCTTTCTTTTTAAACCGAATAAACAAACAAGTGATAATCACCTTTCTAGTGTCGGCTCAAAATGAATCCAGAATGGGGGACATTGTTCTGTGTCCATTGAAACGCAAGATACCTCCCCTCCCCTGGTGTTTTGTCTCTGTTGGTGTGAGTGGCTGTCTTTTAGATCAGTCAGCTCCTCTTGTGTTGCGTGATAAACAGGAGAACTCAAGAAAAACCCGGCCTAAGATCATATCCTCTCTGTGTCAGTCACTGCTAACAGTACAGAGTATTATGTTCTCCGCTGATGAATCAATGTTTTAGTGCTATTCTCACTGTGAGCATTATTTCAACATTTTACAGTATGCTACCATCAAACCATTACTCTTTCATTACCTCCCATCCTTCTCCTTCCTCTCAGCACATAAACTGGAGTCTCTTCTTAATTCATTTACTGCGCACAAAACATCCTCATACCAATCTACTATCCAGTTACATCACTGAATAAAACACACCATCAATGAATAAAAAGGTTTGTCTCAGTGTTTGGTATATTTCCATTGGTGCAGCACATTGAGGGATTTGCATACCTGGCAATATATTTCTGGTAGAGGTTGACGTCTTCGCTGGCGGGTTTCTCTGGTGGCAGGCCATTCCTAATGCAACAGCAAACACAAAAGAGACAGGATTAATGGTGAGGTTGGGCTGCCTGTTGTTAATAAAAACAAACTGACACAATATTTACTTACAAGCCGCTTCCAAACTTTGGACTATCAATATACATTTTCTTGTGGCGTAACGGCGTTTTCATGTGCCGTATGAATCAGGGATGGAAGGAGCACACTTTGATGCATGGTCTCCCAACCAATGAAAGGCAAAATGCAGGAGCGAAGGGACATTAATCTTTTATGGGGGTATTTTGGTGAGTGCTCATATGCAAAACTGGATAATGGGGATGTGGAAGAAAAGCTCTGAAAAGGTCTTTTCTGATAATCTCTAAAGGCCCTGGCTCTTAACGCTGATGTCAGGTTGTCTCCAATCAGTCTGGACCCAGTTCAAACAAAGGGGTAAGACAATACCGCAGCTTCAAATGGAGGTGATCAGGCTAGTCCACTTTGTACTGGTTTCTAGTCAATCAGATGCAGTTAAAACAAGAAGTCAAGAGGGATTTGTGCAAACTGATTGTCATATTAACAGAGGCATGCTGAGCAATGCAGTTTACTTTGTGTCACCTGTGATGTGATCTCTTCATGGAGCTGCTAGCAGACCTGCCTGCAGAATAACAGAGTCACAACACAGTATTGGTTCTGCTCGCTGCCTCTCAGCATTGGCATTTAGCTCCACGTGAGCAGCTCCACACTAGGGATGACCTGAGGTTAATCTGGCCCAGAGGGGAGGTTGCACTGGCAGACATTCTCCCTAGCATCCACCTCTCCTCCCTACACACAAGCACCAGACTGGGCCAGTTAGCCGAACTTGCAGCTCCAGTGAGACCCAGTCAGACAAAGGCCAAAGCCTGAGGGAGAGGTGCCTGAGGGCTCTTGAACAGGGACTTTGATAGGCCTTGACTAACTAGAGACAAGGTCAAAACCAATCAAACAGACTCTGGGAGCTGTTTCCTACTGGTAGAGCACAAGACTCTAGGCTAGCTCCCCAAACCCCTCGTTTGCTTCCTTTAAAGTGCACTCGTCAGGCGGTGTTGAGTCGGCCCCTGTGACTCGCCGGGAGGTTAGTCATGGCTCCAAAGTAATTAAAGGGAGAGTTGTTACACCCTAGCCCAACGAAGGAAGTCAGTCACTTTGCGATGACTGTGCTAAATCAGTCTCCACGGAGTGCTACGGCGAGTAAACACTTCATGTGCCTTCGCAACTCATCATGTCGTGGATCTATTGGGCGCCATGCGCTATTTCACACTACATTCCCGTTGGCTGCTGTGGAGGTAGCAATTACCTTTGCGTTAGGCTAACTGACTCACAGTAGCAGTTAAGTGTATGTGAGATGCACATTAGCTCCAAGGTGTTCCACTGAGAGACTATCAATGAGAGGTAGACAGACCTCTGAGCTTGGAAGCTTTTCAATGCACCAGCAAACTGTAAACTGGAAGTTATAATGATGGGTTATGTGATTTAATAATTCATTGTTAGGAGGTATGCATTGTTTTGGTGTAAATGCCCAATATGTCACACAATGGTGCAATAGTTAACAACATTTCTGTAAATAAGCGCACATTTCTCACAACTGCCAACAAGAGCAGTGAGTGTAGATGCTTAAAGAAAACCAGGATACCTGCCTTCATCACCTAGCCCCCATGTTCTATATATTCTATGAACTTATTTTATGCAGATGTTTGAACAGACTTACTTCACAGAGGACACAGTGCCCGTGGTGATGGAGTCAGTCTTGGAAAAGCTGGACTTTAAGTAGTCAGATGCGTTGAAGCCCATGTGCCCCGTCTGGTCCATTGCAAGCCCCGGGGCAACGCTGGCCCCAGTTGTGCCTATGGCGGGGACACCAGGCGCTCCTGGGTTCCCTGGTGTTGCGGCATGGACGTTGGGCATCAGTGAGGCCTCGGGCTTCCCTGGCATCCCCGGCTTCTGAATGTTCCTGACGTCATACTTGGAAGGGCGGCCCACTTTGCCAGTCTTGAAGGCGATGGCGCCGCCCATGTCAGGGTTGCCCTCACCAGGCTTGAAGAGGTGCAGAAACTTGACGTTCTCCAGGTCGTACTTGGAGGGTCGCTTGTATGCATTGCCATTCTGCTGCCGCAGACTCTCACCCATCTTCAGCTTCTGAATAAAGAAGTCATACTTGGAGGCTCGGGCCAGGTTCTGGATGTGAGAGGGGTTGGGTGGCTGAGGGGTGCCCAGCTGGGGTCCTCCAGGCTGTTTATGGTCCAAGCTGGAGGGGTAGATCTGGGCCTCGGCCCCTGGGAGGCACCCGGGGATCTGGAGCATGGCGGCGCTCTTGTCTTGGGCCAGTTTTGAGTTGAGGTCTTCTGGTTTGGGCGGGGAAGCATGCATGGGCCAGGGCAGGGCCTCGCCGGCCTTCAGCTTGCGGATGTACTCTTCGTACTTGGAGAAGCGGGCACGCCGCGAGGCCTCCTCACTGCTCAGGGACGAGGGGTCTGAGGTAGCGGCTTTGAGCTTCTCAAAGCTGATCTTCTTGGTCAGCTCATCCCTTACCTGCTGGTCATCGTATCCGAACATTCCCAAAAACTCATTCATGGTGTTCGCTGCATAGTCTCGCAGGGCAGATGCTTCTCCTGCGTAGAGAAAAAGAGTAGAGAACTCCTATGTAAGATGTATGATTCTTATAATTGTTCTGAAACGTTTTCTTGTTAAGCCTTGGTCATTATAGTAAGAACTCTATACAGCAATTGAAAAACGAAAGATATATACATTGTTTTTTTACATGCAACTTTCAGAAATGAAGCAAAAGTATCAGTGGATTTCCCCATCTAGTTTAACACAATGACTGATGGTAATTGATATGAAAACAATAACATCAAAACTACCTACTCATTTATTTCAGAGAAATTACGGCAAATTCATGTTGATTCATGTTGAGTACAATTCCCAAAACTCACATTCAAAATAACTTGATGCGATAGGAGTAAGATAATTCAGAATAACCTACTGCAATAATTGTGTCACCTTCAAGAAAAACTGAAAAACTGAAACTTTATCATTTCCACCATCTCCAGAGGTTTTCACACATTTGTGAGCTGAAACATCACTTTTATTTTAAGAGTCCATTAAATTGGACAACCTCCCCAAGGACATGGGCTAAATGTAGTAAATGTATAGTTTAATTGCATTATGTGGAGATTAATTCTGGCCCATTAACTTTCATCCAGGTTAGCGCAAGGGGTCAGGGAGTGGGGAAAGGGAAAAAATGATTTTGCCTGAAAGCAATGTAGAGACAAAGCTCTGCATAGCTTGCCCTGATTAAGAAGAAGGGAATGGATAGACGGAGAGAGACAAAGAGCGGAAGAGAGAGAGATAGAAAGAGAAAGCGAGAGAGAGATTGTGAGAACCCGTGGGGTAGCTTTTCCCTTAACAGTTGTGTTTGCTGCTCCAAATCTGTTCCAAAAATCTTACCTTGTGTCAGCTTGCATGTCAGGCAAGATATCAGAAAACAGACACGGCAGTAATGCACCAGATGACAACTTCGCTTGGGGGTCATGTAAAACTTTTGGCCTTCTTACTTCACACTTGGCACAGTCACAGGACCAGAGTCCAGACCCTTTATTTTTCATTTATTTGATTGCTTTTTTCATCGTCAGAGCACACATGAGCTGGCCAGAGGTAATATCAGCCGCCATCCGGGTAATTAATACAAAAATATTTCAGCACTTGTCTCGGATTTCTATGTTATTGCTAAATCAGTCACTCTCCCCCTGCTTTTCACATCTCCTGCACGGCATGTAAAATAATCCCTAAATTTCCATCCACTGCGTTGGGGTTGCTCCTCTCCAAGGCACATCAGTATGAAAGAGGATCTGGTGGATCGAAAGGGCATGAAAAATTTAAGAGAAATGGATCAGGTATTTGAGAGGAAATACCTGCATGTTTGCCTCGGATCATTTGATCAAATCTACCATGTTTTCACATGTGCAGAGACCACAGAGTGACACATATAGACTTCATATAAGCATTTACTGTGTGGTACAATTTACCATATTCTATGCCTCTTTGGTACCTGTTTAGATTTTTTTTGTTGAATAGATTAGTATATAGCATAAAATATCTACAGAAAGAAATCTTGATGTGTCGAAAAAAAAGGATCATTTAAAATGTTAACATTTAACTAATTTGTAACTTACTAATTTGTCGCCTGTTTTTACTGCTTCTGTGGTGGTCAGTTTATTTCAGGTCATGATATATCATATAGCTCTGAAATTAGGGCAGACCCACCCACTTCCCTACAAAACAGAAAATGGAACTATATTTTACTGAGGTAGGTAGAAAAAACATCTTTGGATGGACATTGCGTTTCCAGCTTTCCAAATGAAAAATTAGCAAAAAATGATCTGGATCATTGTCATTACTATCATCGTTTACTGTCAAAGTTGATTGATGATTTTGTGTTTATTTTGAATTGTTTCATGTGCATTGTCTCTTTGGAGTAGTAGTAGGCTAACAGTGTCATAATAAAGAAAACCTTTATGATCTCTGTGGTAGAGTGAAGTGCTACTTCCTACAGAGACACCATTGGTTTTTAGGCGTGGGAGCATCAACATTCATTCTGTCCTAATCCATTTCATTTGCTTAGTGTATCATCGTCATAGCTTCTCAAAAAAAAAAATTAGCCAAGTCACATTATTCAGCAGCGGAGCCATGTGACATGTTATCAATGGCAGGCAAATGATTGGACTTGAGCTGAAAGGATTATGACTGGGACCGACAGGAGATAACCTTTCTAAAACACCATGTAAATGAGTTTTCTTCTCGAGCGTTATCTGGCTGCCTCTTAATGATGTCATGTGAACGCCAGGTGGGGGACCGTGGCTTACGGGTTAAGGTGAGATTGGTCCCACCACTAATGCTATTCTCTCTCTCTCTCACTCTCTTTTGTTCTCTCTCTCTTTCTCTTTCTCTCTGTCTTTTTCTCGCTTGTTCGCCCACTCATCTAACCCCCCCCCTTCACTCTCTCTGGTGTCACTGGAAAATCTGCAAAGAAGTGGGTCCTAATCTTGACACTTCATGCCGGCAAATTCCAACACGCGACATAGACCAAAGCCTTGTCTATGTTTGAGGCAATTAGGCCGCATTTTCCCTCCCAGATATGATAACAAATGGGTATTATATCTCCTTTTGGCTGACCAAACATGGCCATCAGTGTGGCATGGCTTCTCTGCTCACAGGACTGAGAGGCAGAGGTGTTGCTGATGATAAAGGTGCATGCTAGTGGCTATATATGGACTATATCTAGAGTTTGAATAACCTCTAAAGGGTGTCAGTTTTGAAGCACGCATGTACAATGTCAGCCATTTGGTAAAAAAGAAACCTGATGTGGATTCAGTGTGGTTAAGCTGATGTTATCAGTCAGAAAAAGTTTTGAATGATGAGATGTCTTTTTTTTTTATGGTGCAATAAAGTAAGCTCTAAAAAGCCGCTTTTGTTTAGATTAGCACATGTGCGTTTTGTTTAACGGACAGTGGTATCGTAATAAATGGTTGGTTGGAATGAATGGGACATTTTGTGCATTAGTTTGAACTAATTTGAAATGACACAGAAACAAAACCGTATGGAGCCTCAAACTTCCTCACTGTTTGGTTGGTTAATTAACAGGCAGTAAATAGAAAGGGCTTTGAAACGACTTGAAATGAACAATAACCTTTTACAGTGAACTCAGAATTGCAATTGGAAGTCATGGTCAGGCCTGTTTGATCCACCCCTATGTGCATCTCTGTCATTGCTTTCATAGTTTTTATTCATTGGTTTTTCCATTGAATGGCTTATGAGGGCTCTTATAATGCGACATCTAAATTATCTAGGAAAAGTATTCTGGGGTTTTGCACTGATAGGAAATCTGCACGATGCCTCAATGTGAGGAGTTAAATGTTTTGAAGGTCGCAGTTTCTCTCATTGATCTTGCAATGTTTGTTAATTACATTGTCACTGATGTTGTGAGAGATAATTAAGCCACTATGTTTATATGCATAATTATGCGCACTCCGCATCAGCCTTTGAAAGACAGCGGCGAGAGGGAGAGGGAAAAAAAATGTTTTAATTGTGAGCCGAGCAGAAACATGGCAATATAGATGCCCTACTTACAATCAACAAAGAGCAACTCTGAAAAAAACACTCCAAAGACAAGATTTGCGACTGATGCAGTATGCTCTCCCCGCAGTCTTCAAACACTCTGGCTTTGTTGTGAGATGTAAAGTAGTACGGGAGCCAGTGGAGGGAAAGGTGTATGTCTGCTACACAAAAGTGATACATATTTACAGACAGGCCTTTTTATGGCGATGAAATACACACAAAATGACTAATTAAAACCACAAAGCCTTTTTCATTTGCCTCTGACATGAAATTTGTTTCTTTTTCTGAGAAGCCCCTGCTCCCATCTCTGTGTGTGTGCGGCCAAAGCTACTGCTGCACAGTTGGGGTAAACAAAAAAGATATGAAGACCAAGAAAAAATAGAGCACATGTACATGACTCTGAGGTAGACACCTAAACCCAGATGAAAGACTAAAAAAACTGCAAAACTGAGGTGAGCAAGCAGAAAACAAAACCTGTTTTTGTACCGCAACAACCAGGCCTCAACTGCAAATTGCTGTTGTGTTTTTTTTTCTCTTGGTGTCTGAGAAACAGGCTTTATCTATTCCTATTACCGAGCTGTGTTTTTTTCTCCTTTTTACTGCTCTGTGTTTTAAGTTCTACTTTATACAGGCCAGTCTCAGATACAGTGGGTCTGCTTCGAGTTTCAAGGTTCAACAAGTGTAAGCCTGTAAACGGTTTCTGCTTAGAAGATTGTTTGTGCTGTTAACACATAGTCTTGCCACTTCAGGATGACTGTTGAAAGTGTGTGCCACCTTTATCTATTTGATAATCAGTGAATGATACCAAAGGAACATCATGTAATAATTAAATAGGGGTAATACTGTGAGTCGCTTACAACAACACATGCTATGAATGAATTCATTAAAATATGATTATATTTATGAACAATAAATACACAGAGCTGCTACTGTTTGGGAGGAGATAATAATGCACCCTTAAGTGTGATTCCACAGTGAGAACGGCACTGCAATAAATGCACCCTGATTCTATTTCTGACTTTATTTGACAACTGATCTCTCGGATTTGAGAGCTGTGAGAAAATCGTTGCCAGAAACGAACCTGAACTCCTCCACGGCGGACTACTACAGCATGTAATAGAGGGGGCTTGAAGCAGTGGCTAAGTTTAGTGAGCTTAGGGAAAATCAAAGACTCAATATGTAATCCTGGGTGTAATATGAAGCTTAGCCTGGCCCCGCCATGCGCTCTTGGCCCACAGCTGCTGGGAGAGTGCATAAACGGCCTTACAGTGTAAGCCTACTCCATATATGAATTTCTTGATACAGTTAACCACACACACTGACAAGTTCCTGTTTTCCCTCTGGCCCGCCGGTTGAATCTGTCTTTAGGTTGATACTGTCACTGGCTATTCATATTGTAACTCTAGAGCTTCTCTTTCCAATAACAGGCACACTTAAGCTTATGTGGATGTGGCAATGTCACCCGCCCTCTATCTAAGCCTTTGCCCCTTAACACTATGGGGTGGAATGTTTTGAAGGGCAAAGGTAGTGTTGGTTTGAGCCAAACGAGTATAAATCAGTATGACAAGGACTTTAGAAGTAATTTGATTGGAGGGATAGTAGAGAAATAAAAAGTGTACCTGTAGAGGAGAAAGGTGCTTGGCGACTCGGGGCCTCGACCGGCGGCATGTAGACCTCCTCTTTCCGAGGCCCTTCTTCGGAGTCTTTGTCGTCATGGAAACTGTCATCCTGAGACCCCGCCGCGGCCTCGGGCTCGTCCGCGTTGTCCTCGTCGTCGCTGCAGCCTTTGGGCTGTACCATGTACACGCCCTCGGGGGGGCCGTCTTCGTCATTGCTGACTTTGAGTCCGTGCTCCTGTTCGTCCCCGCACGCGGGCGCCGGCGGTTCGTCGCCGTACTCGCCGTTGACCCACTTCTCGATGGCCTCGCGTCTCTTCTGGTCCTCCTCCAGGCTCAGGCTCTCGGGGAAGTTGGTCTCGTTGTCATCGTAGTGGGAACTGCCGCGCTCGCTGTTCTCCGCTACGCTCTGGTCTCCCTCTGCGGTCTGGGAGCTGCTGTCGAACACCACCTGGCGGCTCAGCTTGGCACAGATAGCGTTGAGTTTTAGGCCACCTTTCCTTTTGGCGGCCATCTTGGATTTTCCTGAGGTCTTTTCAGTGCATAAACTCCTTTCAGCTAATGGAAAGAAAAGAGTGAAAAAAAGGAGATAAAGTTAGCCAAAGTTGTGTCATATCACAAGCGATCTGTGTGACGGTTTCAAGAAATATACCTCCACTTTTCCGTCAATAAGCAGGTTTTCAGATGAGGGCTGGGCGCGGCTTCATTATCAACAGATCAACAGACAAAATTTGAACCAGCCCTTTTCAGTGACATTCACTTGTGCTGATTTGAAACTTCACCATGGAAAAACAAACTGACATAGGACAATGGCTACTGCTGCTATTAATAACAGCCAAAAGTACTTAACAATGACACAAGACTGGGAGGACAGAGAGAAGTACTCAACATATTTTTGTAAGTCACACCTTCCATGGTTAGTTCAGAGTTTAACTCAGTGGCAGAAAAAAGGAGAAAAAAGCGCAGGCAGCTGAAACCACAGGCAGATTGGTATCAGACCCCCTACGGTACTACAAGCAGCAAATACACGGCTACATAATCCTTCACATGACAGCGCAATAGAGACACCCCTGAAATGTTATCTTCTCTCTCACCTCAAGAGGCTGTGGTCCTGCCACTGAGTGGGGGGCTGCACAGCATTAAAGCTGTCAGGATGTGGAGTGGAAATGCTGAGCACTTTAGGGCTTTTTGGGAGACATGTTCTCATGCTGGGTATTCTGTGGGATTGGCCTCAGTAAGTGTGTTTCTGTAGGGGCTGCTGGTTTCGCTTTATTCAAGGGTGTAACATTCATGCCATGCTCCTGAACCCTGTGTCCTCTCTACTGTCTTTTACTAGCCAAGAGACTTCAGTGTCTTTGACATTGTTGCCAGTAACGTGAGTAAATAATACAAAAATGTTGTAGTTACCATCTCTTTACAAGTCTTTACCTAAGAAGATATACTGCACAGTCTCAACATTTTTTCCAGTGCAGCCTCAGTGAACAATAGCCATGATAGAGTGTGCTTTGGGGCAGGAATGGGTGGCATTATTTCAACCCAAGCGGGGCTATCTTTATAACATGTCCTCTGATGAGGCAGGAGCAGCTGCCTCTGGCATTCCAGATCCAGAGCTGCCTTTTTAGGGCAGAAACTGCACTCTGTTACCTTTCACTTGATTTCCAGAGCCACCAAAGTTCACCTTCCAACAGCATTTTCCAGGCTCAAAATCAAGGCCAGATCTTTATCAAGTTGTAAATAACTTATAACAGGCAAAGAGGAGGTGTTCATGAGTAATACAGTGTTTATGATATCAAAAACTATTTTGCGGCTGTAAAAAAGACCACCTGGGATCAGAACAAACTCGTCAACTTTGTATTCTTTTCTTTTTTTCAATTGTCACAAAGTAAAGCTTTGCCAATTGAAGCTCAATGAAATACTGCCGACCATTGTGCCACAGTGATATTTCTCAGCTTGTAAAGTTGTACTGAATCTATATGTTCACCTTAACTCAGCCCACACTGCGGTTAAGATAATACACTATACTGTGCTTTGGACACATCATTTCAGTAGAGAAAAACGTGTGATATCAGAGGTAACAAAGTTCTATCTTAAAGACTCAATTCACTTTCTATAACAATGGGTACGGGCCTCTTCATTTTCCCTCAGCCATAAAGCCAAGCACAATCATGTGTGAGCCATTGCCGGCATTATGTAAATCACATCGGCGCAACATAAAATCCTGTTTTCATTTTCTTTTGCAAAGCTGTGGAATCATTAGAGGATATACAATTTGAGTGAGTTTACAGATCACCCGGCCGCCAGACAATGCACCCCCTGCTCCCCACACATGCTTTCTCAGTTACTGTATTTACATTGCGGGCTTCCTCTCAGAAACAATGACTTCAGGAATTATGTAGTTTTGGGGGGGGGGCATATATCAGCGGCACATTACTGTACAATTTGGCGTTAGACAATTGCAGGCAGGGGTGAAAGGGTCACCTTTTAGAGGACAGCAATTTTGAAAAAAAAATCAGCTGGAAAAACTATTAGGAAGTGGAAGACATAAATTTTCAAGTATTTTTTTTTTTTTTTTCAAAAATACCCTCCCAAGGAAGATTGAGGTCATTTGGGTGTTGCAGTGGAGGTCATTTTTTCTGTTTACTGTGTTCAGTATTTCATGCTTTAACTACCGATTTCCTTTGCATTGCAATCTCTAGCTCCTTGTAGGAAATGACCCCTACACAGTTGTTTCTTTCCATTAGTGAG